>NC_031776.1:31158208-31195708 GCF_001522545.3 Parus major | reverse complement strand
CAGATCTGAAAGCCCCAGGAGCCCCCACCTCCACTACAGCAGCACATCTGGCCCTTAAATTCAGACACCACTGTAGAAAATACTATCTTAAAAGACAGTAAAATTCTAGGTGTAGAGTGTTCTAGGCATATGCTTTCCTCTTACCAAGAGTCTGAGATCCCACAAGCTACACCAAATTGTTAATAGAGAACTGCCTTCAAAAGCATGGCAATTTAATGTACAGCCTTATCAACACTGTCACTGAAACAACACTGAGGTACCTGAAACAATCAGGACTGCATGAATTTGCACTGACACATTTCCATCTCTGTCTTGGTTCTGAAAAGCATTTAAAATCAGGATTCTGTCCTGGGCTGGCAAAAGATATATGGACACCCCAGCCAACAGCCAAACCAAGTTTGTCTTCTGAAGTTCTCCCTGCTCCTATCTCTTTCTTTCACTGAAGATACAGCACACACTCAGTGAGACTTAATTTCAGCTGAAAGCTCTCACTACATACTGTGCTCCATTCTTACATGAATAAATCCTTGAATCTCAAAATGAGAAAGGAGCGTGACTTACCATCTAGTAGTTCTAGAGTAACTGAGGGATCTACATATTCCCACCAGTGTTTTCCATCAGTTGATACTGGAATCTCCCAGTTGGACCACTTGCAGGCCAAGTGAATGCACACACATGCTATCACTGTAGGCTTGTACTGAAGACAGAATGTGGTAAGATGAAGGCTGTTGCACAAATTTCGTAACGAGGAACCAAAGGAAATCAAACATGTAAAACAGAAAACCCAAACAAATCAACCATTAACATACAGAATGAGCTAGCTTATCAATCAACAGCAGTTAAACATTTTGTTGAGTAAGTTCCTAAGATATCTTACTGCCCGAAGAAAACAAAGGGCAGGACATTTATCTGGTAGAAAAGTTTGGTTTTGCTATTAAAAGCCTGATGAACAGTAAATAAATTTACCAATTAATCTATTGTACTTAAGTACTTAAAAGGCAGTATAATATGGTGAATTAAAATTCTGCAGTACAATGCATAGAGCTGATGGTGCAGTCTCTGAATGAGACAATCAGAAGGCCCCCAGCAGTTCCACAGTAGCCAGGTGAGTTATTTGTGGGCTTTGCTTTCACCAGGCCTGCATTTGTGACCTTGTCTTCAGCTTCCAGCACCACAAATACATTGGTTCACTTTCACTGCTTTAGCATAACTTCTCTTAACAGCTGCTTAAGTACAGAATCTTGTCCATCAAGGTACCACCAGAATTTGTTTATTTAGAACAGTTCTAATAACCAGTGGATACCGTTTAAAAATGGTATCTATACATAATGTAATCCTCTTAAATAAAGATTAAAGTAGTTTTGCAAGAGGAAAATTGAAGTAATCAAGAAATTAAGACTAAAGTCTGCTCTCTAATTCTTTCTATGACAGGCTATGTCTACAAAACACCCACTTGAAATCCTAGGACTATAAATTTATCTAAGTACTTAAGTTTTAAAACTATATATTAAGATTAAAGAGCTGTTTCTGAAAGAAATAACATTGGGCTAGTACTAGTCTATCTAAAAAGAAAAATCATCTAGTTGAAAATACCTTAGGCCCACTAGAATTTTATAAGTTAAGACTGGATTAATATACTTAAAGTTAAGAGAAAACTGCCATTAACTACAAGTGTAAACTAAAAATAGTTTTGTACTTACCAAGATGCTCGGATTTCTAGGTTAAGTTTATCTCTGTAATCTTTAGCTGCTATTCAGGCTACCAATTTTAGACTTATGCACTCACAATCGAGAAAAAGTCATCAGAAAGCACCACTACACTTCTCATTGTGCATTTAAGCCCTTTGTGCCGTCAGGCCCTTGTCCAATACACCGCACTGCAGGTGGGGAGGTACCACCACTGGAGGTGGCCCAGTCCCCCACTGCAACAAGGGTAAGACACATCAGGGGGCCCTGCAGTAAAGGAAGCTATAGTGTGCTACAACAGTGCAACAAAGAGGTTCAGGATAACAACCTGTTGGTAGCCATGAAATAGGATGTCTGTGCCAAATCCTTGCTTGCTGTAAGAAAAGAAAAACAGGGAGATTAAAGATCTGCGCAAACTTGTCAGGTTCATCCCAAAATTTAAGCAGTTTTACCTTCCAAAAATCACTGCTGGGTATTTCCAAAGTACTGATCTGGCTTTAGCTAAATAGCCTTTAAAATAACCTTTTCTGAGACACACTCAGTACTGGAGCTGGAGCTGTCATTCCTTTCAGTGCCCCTCCCTCCCCCTGCACAGCCCACAGGACAGCTCCATCCCTCCAACCCCTGACAGGTGAGCACTCTCCTCTGGGAAGCGCTGCTTCCCCAGCCTCACCTGCAGGGAATCCCTGCTTTCACCTGGGAGTGCAGCAGGCAGTCAGTCCCAGCCAATCCCCAGCACAGTGCTCGTCCTGCTCTTGGAGAGGGGCATGGCAGGACACCCTCCCACCTCCCTGGGAACATCCACCTCTCTCTCCCAAAGCCCTGGAACACAGCAAGCCCCCAAGCTACGTGGGGGAAAAAAATCAGTTTTCTGCTCCTTCTAATTAAGAGCACTGTAGTCATAACATTTTGCTCTCTATTTGTTAAACCTACGGCAAAGCTTCGACAGGAAACAGACAAATTCATTTGAGTTAGTCAGAAAAAAAATACTGAAACAAACCACAGGACTGCAACATGCCAGAAATGAAAAACTGACTTGGGCTGTTACAGCCACAGAGTGCTGACCCCTAGAGTGACACCCCAATGCTCCTCACTCAGGTAAGAGAACTTACTGTAACATGCATTTAATGGAATAGCTGGGCACAAGGGGTTTAACCGCAGATTGAATGCAGCCTTCATTGAATTCTTACTTTGACACTATCACTTGAAATCAGTGCTACCTGCAGAAAGCGTAGTGTTGAATTTTATATCAAAGGCAATACTTTTAAACTTTAATTTTAATAATAATATTTCTATAAAGTTTGAGAAATAGTACTGTGGCTTTTAAAATTTAGTTTTTAAAAAGCATATTAAAACGTGATTTAAATAAACTTCTAATAATTGCCAAGGAATAAAATTCAGATTTCTCTTTATGCTACACAGCCAGGTAGTGCCATAATCTGAGAAGAATGTGGAAGTTGCAAGGTAACGGGATCTGTTCCTACACACAAATTGTATTAATCCATAATAATCAAAATGTAAACTGACAATGTGTTATGCTATAATATTTAGTTTGCACGCTGTAATGGTAATTGCATGCCAAAAAACTAAGTTCAACCTCTCCTTCCCAACCAAAATAAAATAAGTTGGAATTACAAAAAAAAAAAAAAAAAGTTGAGATGAGACAGTCATAACAAATAAAAATACACAATGGTTGAGTAAAACTGAAATTGATGTCTTGCTCTTCATTTTTCATCAAAGCAATGCCTAAAGGATCTTCAATGATTTATATGCTCTGTAAAGTTACATATTTGAATTAAAGGAGCAAGACCAAGAAGCATCTCTACTCTCACTGAAATGTCTCTTTTGAATAAGGAAGAAAAGCAGATGCCAGAAAACTTCTATTTAACATCAGCTTGAAAGATGAGTAAATCAAAACACATACCTGGAAGAAAAGAATCACATCTTGAAACACACATTTTAGCCGTAATCAAAAATTACTGTGCTAAATAAATCTATACTATAAGTAGTATGATTCTGTTTCAACTTATTTACAGCTAAATAATAATTACTGCCAAAAGCAACAAGAAATTTCAGCTCACAACTGAAGCCTTTGATAACACAAGGCACAACTGAAAATATCTGTCCCAAACTGTTCCATGTAGGGCAGCTTTGGTTTAGCAGAATCCATCAGTGAAATTAAATCTAATGAATTTTGGTTCCTATATTCTGGTGGTTTATTCCCATTCTAGTAGTGGAAAGTGCATCTCCAAAATTTACATAGTCTTGAAGCAGAGGCTAAAACAAGCCAGCAGAGCTGCTCTTATAACTCACAAGCCGCAGGACCGATGGCTACGACACCAGCCGTGAATGACCAGTTTAGATTTTAGCATTCAGGAGTGATTTAAAACATCCATCCTGTCTCACTGCTGCAGAAGCAGCCATAAGACACGGATCAGTGAAACAGTCATCAATATTTTGAAACAGGACTTGCTGTCTGACACACCTCCTGAAAGGCTGTCTCCAAGAAACTGCCAACTGGAAACCAAAAAGCTTTTTATTTGGCATAGCCACACAATTCAACTGCTTGCAATTCCAAGATACCTGAGTCTTTTCTTCAACACAGCTTATCTTGGATCTTGGGATGCTCATGAAAATGTGACTGCCAAGTCCCCATTAGGAGCTGATATTTGGCTATGCCTGGACCCTGACAAGGTGTAAGCATTCCCCAGGAAGAGGAGATTGCAGATAAGCCAGTCAGCATCAGAAGAGAGAAGCTTGCTGAAGTCCTTCTGGCAAAAGCAAAAAGCCCCAGGCTCTGAGCAGAGAGATGCTGGAGGGTGCCTGTTGTATCTGGAAAGGGCTGGAGGAGTCCATGGTGTAGGCATTCAGGTCATAGCAGTCCTGGTGGCTTTACCTTCTTGAAAGTACTGAAGGCTTGGGAACAGGCCCATAAAAGCCTGAGGTCAAAGTTCAGAACGGGAAGACCGCCTGTAGCAGTGCTGGAGTGCAGCTGGTGTTTCACATCTTTCCACACCATTAAGATTTAAATTTTCCTCATGAGAATAGCCTCTGAAAAAGCTGATGCATTTTTCACTTCCTCTTCTGCTGACTTTGTCTTTCTCAGCCTGATTTAAGCAATGGCATGTGCATACAGATACTATGGGATATTTCAAGGATTTGACAGTGCAATTTCCACAAAAGATTAGTAAGGATCATGGGTGTTCAAGATAACTGATAACCTGCAGTGTAGCGAGAACAATCCTAGAAATCCTTGAGATCTCATCTTCAGTTCCAAAAGGCTGTGTTCCAACACAGAGAAAGGAGTGACTGAAGACTTCCCAAGATGGAGATATAGATTCCAAGTTTCACCAGAAGCAGGCTGAGAACGGACTGATTTTGCACCACAGCTTAAGAGGACTGTGCCACAGTCTTGGCACCAGGGCAGTTTCACTGCTGATCATTCAGCTAATGTTGAAGGCAGCAAGGTTCAAAGCCAGAACAGTTTTTGGTGTTTTGGTGGGGTTTTCCCCCCTTTTCTTTTTTCCTTTCTTCTCTTCACTACTGGAGTATTCTTGGAATGGGCACTGAAGCTTGTTGACAGGCCCTCACATATCCACTGCCTTCAGATTCCTTGGACCTGTGGGATCCTAAGGAATGATGGTCCTGTCTCCTCTTCTCAGTCTCTTGACACTGAGGAAGAATGGTGCAGAAAAAATACTAAGCCCACACCATTTTCCTTGTCTGCTATACTGACCAAACTGCAAAGATGGAACAATGTCATTAACCCATGAGTCTCTGAACACAGAGGGAGTAAATAGATATTATATGCCTGAACATCATGAATCATTATCTATCCATCCAGTCACCCCATCTATGCAAGGATCTGTGCTGTCTAATAACACCTTCAAAAAGGCTTTCAGTCTTAGAGAAGAACTCATTTTTTTCTTTAGTTGTATGTTGAAGCAATTATATTTATTTGCACCAATTTCCACTTACTAGTTCATCTTCAGCTTCCAGCAATTGATTCTGGTGTGCCACTGCCAGACTAGACAGTCTTCTGACAAAGGACTTGGCTGAAATTTTTGAGTATCATCAACACAACCTGGGTTTTTATTTTTTCATTTTATTTTTAAAGGGGACAGCTTACAGCTTAATAACAGGTAATACTGACTGCATAAAACAAACTACCCTGGATGCAAGACAGCAAAAATGTGATGGAGAGAATCAGCCATCCTCTGAGGCACTGCAGTTTAGTCAGCCAAAGGGCCCTTTCTCACCACCTGACAATGCAGTGCAAAAACCCCCAAGTCTACACTTGCAGACCTCAGCTAACTTTGCTGCCTTTTTTTTGATACTGTCAAGACATTACATTCCTTCCTTCCTCCTCTCTCCAAACGTGCAGTTGGGGGTTTTAATCACAACAGGCTTCGATAAGTTAATCACTTTTATTCAAAAAAGGTATCTCTGCCTTCTGAAATGGTATTTTTTGTTCAAGATGACATTACCAGAACTGGATGAAGTAACCTTGGATTTCTCTAACCTCTCAGTCAATCCCTCTAACACTAAAGGTTTAACATGACAAATCTCAGGTAAATTTCGAAAGCTTCAGGTCTCAGATGTCTGAGTGTTGCATCTACTGACACTGAAAACCTACACTGTCCAATAAATAAATGTTCAGGGTAGAAAACTACCACCATGTCATTGAAGATAATCACTGTGCCCATGGGCCCATCTCTTTGTCCTCTCAACACAAAACCAATGGTCCATGGCAGTTATTCTGTCCTTGCTTGACTTGCACGCATGACTTCACATTTCATGCCTTATGTTTCAAATTAATTAATTAGGCTCCTTTTTCTTATTTTAATATGAGGTATTCAAATCTTGTGCTCATAGTCTACACCACTCCTAGTGACACATGCTCCCAAGGATTCCATACACACACACTAAGGAGCACACCTCCCTCAGTGAGCAGGTTTTCAAACATCAGACATTACATTCACTGTGCACCAGCCCTTCAGCTACATGGGCTTTCAGCCCACACTGAAGTCTTCAGATTTCAAGACTTGACATCACTTTAGACTTCTAAGTATTTTTTCAAGCCTGCTGACATTAAATATGTCATTGAATATTTTAAATTATTAAATAAAATTAAATATTAGTTTAAAGATGTCAAATTAAAAAATTCACAGTATCTTCAAAGTATGAATTTTGTCAGTACAAAAAATTAGCTTACAAAACACAGAGGGAAAAGCTGAACTGCCTCAGAGTGGTATCTACCCTTGATGAAAGGAAATCCACTTTGTGTAGCAGTGTGCCTGTAAGCTTGAGTGACACACACTAATGTGGAAATCTTGAGGCGATACATTGCCCCCACCCCTCCCCACAGCCCCAAACACAAACAGAAGCACAGGGGCTCCCCAAAACAGTAAAATGTGCTCACATTTACAGTGACCAACAGCTAAGAAAAACCAAAGTAAAACTCTACAGAGCAGCTGGTGCAGACTACTGAGACTTCAGGTGCAACTGGAATCATGCACCAAGTGACAACCAAATCTGGGCAGAAAGCAGAGAATCATTATCTCATATCAAGGATAGCAATAAAACTGAAGACACTACACCAGGAAGCTACAGCAATAAGACACTCTTCCTTAAAAGAACTCCATTAATTCCAGAGTTACTACAGACCAAATCTAGTTAACAGGATTAGGTTGTACCTAACTTTCATATATTTTTTAGAGGGAGAAGAAAAAACACCGAAAACTTAGAAGCACTTACGCCTTTTTCACTGCAAAACCAGCTAATGACTAACATTTCTAATCATTTCACAACACTTTTTCCTTAAGAAACATAATTAAAGTGAAAAGCTTATTTTAGATGCTTTTAAAACTGATTCCTAATTTTTTTCATCCTACATCTTATAAGGGGGTGTTTTAATCTTTTTTTAAAGCTCCAAAAGAAACCAATTCAGGAATTAAAGAAGATGTGCCAAAATGCCACAAAAAATACAGAGAACAAAACAGGTTTCTAGCCAGTCACACTAGTGAGCTGCATACAAGGTACAGGATATGTTTAACTAAAGGTTTGGGGTTTTGTGCTACCATCCAGAACAAGTAAGGACGCACTGCTCCAGAAAAACAATTAGTCACACCTATTTGCATGTGACAGCCAACTTGCTGTGCACTCTCTTTATCCCTCAGTCCATTACCTTTGAAGAGTTTCTAAGACAAAAAGCTGGCATTAGCCATCAATGGGTAAAACTACTTCAGAGTCAAAGTCATCAGCTCAGAATGACACTATGGATCTGGCCAATCAGTTTGCAACTGCTTCTGTCATTCCAGAACACATGGAACAGGTACTATTAAAATCAAAGCTAATAAGAAAACAAAAAAATTATGAAGGACAGAGGACTGGACTCTATAAATCTCTAAAGGTTAAGATCAAACTTTTAATAATTAATTTTAAACATACTTGTATAACATAGTTGGTGAAAAATCATATTAGACATTACTTTCAAATTTTACTAGAAAGTTAAGAAAGGACTTACAGAAGTGGTTAAAAGTCACTGACCTCTCACTAACTGTGTACATTTCACAACATCTGTGTGTGGATGTTCAATGGTAATCTCAAAACCTGAGGAGTTACAAAAACATTTTAGAATTATACATTTGCATCTGTAAGATAAAAAGCAAACCCCTGAAGTTTCCCCGCAGACCTAAAATACTTTCTAAACCTTTGCACTGCAGAATAAGTAACACAATTTAAGTACCTTTTTTTCTTTACTTTTTCATACTTTTGAATGGCAGATGGTAAAGCCACTTTGTAATCCATTATTAAAATATTCCTCCAGTAATCTCATATCCTGTACACACATGAATTGGTAAATTACTATCTTTTCAAAGCTGAATATATCTGAACAATTTCTACCAAGTTAAAAATTTGTCAGTTAAAACTGTACTGCAAACACAGTGAAATATGTGTGTGCATGTATACTTTAATTAATTGATTTCTAGCACTTAAACATGTTGCATGTATAAAATCAGAATTAAGTCTATTTGTAGATCAGTGACTTAAGAAACGGTTCTTGGTTTTTGACACTGTTTTAAGAACTAGGTCACTACTGTGAGCTATTTTTTTAACAATACCCCAAGTGGTATTTAAGAATATCTGAGCAAGTCAGTGTTCTCAGGCCTCTGGCTGTAATTGTCTCTGTGGTATTTTAGTCAGAAGAGTGCCTTGACAGAACATTCCACTTCAAATTTTGGAATCATCCAAATCCATTAAATGGTTACACTACAAATTGTGTTATTCAAACTCAGCAGCTGCTCAATTACATAATATCCTGCTATGGAAAGGCAGAATGGGGAAGAGCATTGGATACAAAGCTGTTTCCAGCTGCTTCAGTTTATACACACAGCCACAGCCTACAACACCATGTTACTTTATGGGAAGAAATGTCAATGTAATTACTATTTGGAGTAAAACCTATTTGGAAGCCTACACATTTCTAACTCAAACTGTCAGAAACATCTCTTTCACAAGTACAGACACACCTTTCTTCTCTGCAGTGAACACAGCAGAACTGCTAACACAAAACTAAATTCACAGGTCAGAAGTTACACAGGAAAACAGTTAAATTCTAGTGTACAAATAGCCCATCAAAAATCCAGTTATTTGGGTCCCATTAGCTCTTTCTTCATGGCAAGTTAGCTGCACAGGAGGTATTTAGAAAGACATACCTAAAGTTTGAAGCATTATTGTTTCAAGTATAACCAGCTCTTGGGCTTGCTGAAGGTATGCCTGAAACAAACAAGCAGAGAGGTGAAGACACAGCCATCAATTGCCTCAGAACTTCATTCACACAACCCCTCTGGTACAGCACTGGCCACACGAGACCAGTACCCAGCCAGTGAGCACTGACAGTTCACAACACTTCACACTGGGGTCATTTTCTTCAAACAGTACAAGCACTGCTACAAAATCAGGCCCACCTGCCTGCCTTTCACTGGAAGATTAACTTGGTCTGGATCTCAGACAATCGATTCCAGCAAAGCATTTTTGGGAGGTCAGGTGGGTGCCCTAAAAATTTCAAGATGGAGTAATCTCTTCAAGTTTCATAACAAATAAGTGAGTCTTTAAGAAAGTGCATTAAGTAATAGAAAGACTTAAATGGTGTAAAAAGAAAGGCTTTTTTTTAATAGGCTCCAGACAGCAATAATCCAGCAAGACAATGTAACAAATCATTAGATGAAATGTCGTATTTCAAACCATGTATCTTTGAAACCATAACTTCCACCTACATCACTCTTTGTATCCAGTTGTGGCTCTTGAGGATGAAGACATGCATTTGCTACTTTAATAACATGTTCAAGTTTCCGTGGCTGTTCTTCCACTTTTGCAGCCAAAAACAATGCCGTGGGAGACATTATCTGGAGAAGAAAAACGTGTATTTTTAAACTTTTTACAAGCAGGATTTGAATTTCTATGGAGTCTAAACTAGCATAGAAAAAGTTTAAGAAGCAGGATTTGTGGCTTTTTTCCCCAGTTTCGAAGTCATGCAAGGCAACAAAAACATAACCAGTCATGTTTTATTTTGTAACTGATGCAATCCTCTCAGCAGTGCAGGGAAGGAGTAGCATAATGTTAAATTATATTTGTGAGTAAGATGTCTGAGGTCAAACTAATTCTAGTTCAACATAAAAAAAAATATTTTGGCCCAGAAGACTTAGTCACAGTAGAACAGGCTGTTTCAAGTTAAATATACTTTGTGAGAAAGTTCATCCAATTTCTTGCACAGAGCAAGTCACTACACCATCTTTTCACTAAAACAGCTGATCACAAGTTCTGCTAGCATTTAATTCTCCCAAAGAGTGAGAAACTTTGTAGAGAACTTTAATAAAAACAGCTTGCTATATAAACATAAGCTCTACAAGCAAAAGAAAATTTATATATACCCATATATTCTTAGAAACTTTACTATATGCCCAACAGTACTCGGAGAACAAACCATAAGAATTTGTAAAACACCACTTATATCAAATGTTAGTAAAGACTAAACATTACACTTAAAGATGAAAATTTTTATCAAACTCTAGGTGTCATAAGGTAGCAGTTCAGTATCACCTAAGAGTTAGCTGTGAAGTAGAATTTTGGTGCCTGTTGTCAGCTAGAGTAACTGATGCGTGCAGACAGAACACAGCAAACCACAAATCACTGGTGCATTGGGTTCTCTTTGCATGCAAAAACTGCCCATGTTAACCAGGAATTAAAACGGTACTAGAAATCATCTAGACATAAGCTGATCAAAATGGTTAAAATTAAGCCAGTATAAAGCATGTATTCTGAGAGACTGAAATAGCTGCTTCCTGAGTATTTAATTAATGCATGGTGCAAGCAGTGCAGGTATTGGATTTCTCATTCAATGCCTAAATAGAACTAAGCTAAATAGGAGGCATAGCCTCCCCAATGTCAAATTTGCTTTTTTTGCCAGTAAGCAGCCCTTTTCTATGCCAAAATGAAACATTTGGTATAAAAATTTACAATATATGCCAAACTGCAACAAACTAATTAAGCATTTAAGGGATTAAATTTCAGAAGCTTTCAAATGTATTGAGAGTACTTTTTGCATCCTTGAATCACTTTGAAATGTCTGCTTGGATCTTAAGTAAAACTTTAAAGCTGGCAGACTTGAAAATTGATACCCTGGTAAGGCAATACCCCTTTGATGAGTAGAAGTGTGCCATGAGAAATCTAGCAAAAAATCTCAGTCTATAAAAACCAACCACCCAAAACAAGTCACAGGGAGCAAATTCTTTTACCAGGGAGACAAGAATCCCTGTTCTCTTTTTAAGAATCTTGTAACCTAAGCCTGATGAACAAATGAAATAAAAACCCAAAGTGAAGTGTTGCTGAACAAGGCCATATTAGCACTGTCATTTAATACTTCTGATGATTCCTATCCCCATTGCTTGAAGAAATGATTTGAAATTCTGGAAGGAATTTTCTTTGCCAGGGACATACTACTTGAAATGTGTCTCACACTGGGAGATAAAACTTTTAAACAGTAAATGTGATGGAAACACTTTCTGGAGTTCAGAAAGTGAGAGTATCAACAGCTCTGAAGTGGCAGAAAATGCAGATGATGTCAGCACACACAGGCATAAGCCAACACACACACATCATATAAAGGTAGTTTACAGAACTCAATATTCAACAACTGCCATGGATGAAAACATTTCCATTTCACAGAGGCATTATCTGAACTAAGTCACCAATGATGGCACAATTCAATCACCAGCTAATTCTCACCCACTCTTTACTCTGACTGCACCAAAGTTCTACTTCTTTCCAAAAAAGCACCACCAGGCTGACTTCAGGATCTCTTCTGATTTACTGAAGGAGATCACATCTGGCCAAGAAGTCTCCACACAATTCTGGTCTCCAAGACCTTACACAAAACATAGCTCTGGAGGCTGATTAAGTCAAGCTGGTTAACTGTCATTTAACTCTGGTTTGTCAGAAATCTATCTACAGCCCAATTAACTATTTCCTTATAAAAAAAGGAATGTTGGCTTCTGGCCAAAGAATTTCAGGTCTCTGTCTTATCTAGGACAAGGGTTCTCACTCCCAGTTTAGAGTAGGCCATTATTTTTAGCTCCCTTGGTATTGATTCAGAAAAACAGACATCCTAAGTAAAATTCCAGACTTGGCACAAATGTAGCTTTAGTGAACACACCCTGCTAAGTGTATAAGTGGAAAAGTTACTCAAATGCTTTCATTCATTTCCAATTACCAAAAATGGCAAAAAACCCAAGCAAAGTGGAACAAAAAAAGCAAAATTAAAGAAACGTACTTGACAAAGCAATAATACATTTCCTATATATAAATATCTTAATTTGATATCAACCAAAATAATTTAGAGTAATTATACACTATGCACCCAAAATAGTCTTAAAAACTTTGAGAAATCTTCAGAACACATGTGATATATGATATTAAATCCCACTTTATTACTAGTTGAGAATCTCGGAAACCAAGTCCCACAGAAACAGGAAAAAACCCCAAAACATAAGAGCCTTGTTAACACAATCCAAAACCAGTATACAGCAAGTTTCATTTGGAACTGTTGTACAAGTCCTTTTTCATTTCAAAAGTTCAAGGCAGTGTAAAGACAAAGGCATTCAGAAAAATCTCAGAACATATCAGCAGCATGCATGTACTTTCTGAGATCTCCCTCTCCCTTCTAATGCCAATATTTGCATGGTTTTAGACTTGATCCAGTTTAACCTAAGACATTGTTTCCAGTCTATGAGTTTTTTTGTGTTTCAAGTTTGAACACAAAGAGCTGTGAGGAATTTTTTTTATTATAACCAGGAGCTCACATTGCATAAAAGCAGCAAATATGTTAAATTGCAATATTAAAACCAGAACTGAAGTGCCCAAAACAGCCTCACAGGAGCTTAAAGAGTATTATGAAAGTTTCAAGAACTTTGCAAAACTGCAAAGTCATCTCTTTAATACTGTGATTTGGACAAGGCACAAGGAAGGGAATGCAGAAGGACTGGAAACAAAACACCCTCCACACAACTCACCTACCTTCCACTTGAAGGAAAAGAATTCCTCATGCAGCCTTCTTTAGGCTCTTCTAAGTTCCACTGCATGTCAAAAAAGCCCCTTGAGATCATCAAGACTATTTTCAACTGGCTGTTTGGTATTCCACATAATTTCTAAGGATTATATTAAAAAACTACAGCTACCATTTGGATGCCTTACCTCTCATTGCCAGCATATGAAGCATTTTCCCCCCTTTCTGTTCTTTGAATCAATGTACTGAGGAATGAGCATCTAAAAGAACTATTTGCTATATAACAATGTAACACACCCAAGCACTACAGAAACAGTATTTGCAAAAAAAATTTATTTTTGAAGATATTTTAAAGTATAATAGGGAGGCTAGTACTGTCTAAAAAGCCAGCAAGCTCTCCCCATCCCAATATTAGCACAGACTAACTTTATACTAAGTAACCCAAAGTTCCTATGCCCTGGTCAGCAAGGTAGAAAGAATAATTTGTGCTGAGGACATCCACAGTAGCTCCTGTCATTTGCATAGCCAGGGAAATTAGTAGTCAGGGCATTCAATTCTGCTTCCCAGAATTAGTAAAGCAAGTTTCCATCCTCACTGGGGCACAGCAATCTTACAAGGACTTTGCCTGCCTTGACTGCAACATCAAAACCTCAATTCTTTCTTCTTTCTTGTGTGCAAGTACTCTGTAGGTAATCCAGAGCAACTCTTAAGTGACTTGCTAGCTCACAGAAACTTCACAAAAAAAGGGATATTTGGTCATTAGAGCAGTACATGTAATACATTCTCAATGATCCAAGACTACATCAGCTGGTATATTCCACCCCTGTGGCTCTACAGACTGGAGATACTGTTGGGAATTCTGTTCCCTGTTCACAGATGACTCAAACTCCTGCAAGCCTGTAAAATGGTTTAGCAGTAACTTATACTGAAGAAAAAAACCCCATAAAATTAAGGTAACATCTATTCAGCAACTGAGCTTCCAGTACAAGCCCTGTTTGTTAACAATTAAGAGCATGTCACCTACATGACATACATGTATATTTGTATAACCTGGCAGTTAAACATGATGATAAATGTGCAAGTGCTTATTACCAGACTAAAAATATTAATCTACCAATAAAACAAAACAACACAGGCCACATTTTTTACAGCTGAAGATCACAAGGCATTCTGACTAATGGCCATCTAATTTTCTAGCCCCAGCATACAGATTCCTTCCTGCCATGGATAAACAGCACCACGTGCACACAACAAAGAAATAGTAGAGATATACTGCATATGCTGTTGGATAGCTTATTTAGGTCTTACCTTTGAGACTGCCAGTACCTTACTATTCCTCTCTAAGGGTTACTTTCTTCTTGCAGAGATGAATACTCTTGGCATTGTTTAGTGTGCCAAGTACTCTGGAGATTTGATATTGATTATTTATTAGAGTTCTTGGCTTTTGCTTTCTCTACAGAGGATCTAATGGATGGTTTGGGAGTATTTTAAAAGTGACTCCCTTCACTGAGACCCTCTTAACCCTACAGAATTGTAAAAAGAAAATGCTCTTGCCCATCAGTACATACACAAAGCCATTCTCTGGCATTTTGCTCATTAATAATTACAAAAAGGAGTTCAGCAAGAATCAGTACTGATGTACAACCTGGAGTTCACTTGCTTTTAACTTTGAACATTATTACCTGAAAATTAATTAAACAGTACACTTCTCTCCCCTGTAATTGTTGCAGTTTCCATGGCATTCTGCCCTTACATAGCTTACTTATGAATTTTAAGACTCCTAATTTAACTTAAGCCATAGTTTTCATATAAAGCGCACTATACATTCAAACACTACTGTGCTACCAGTTCCAAGTGACTGCCATTTACCAGTATCCAGTGAAAACTCCAACACAGCAGCCAAAGCTTCTTGCTGCCTAAATCTAGCCCAGATTACCAGCTGACAGTACAAAGGGTACTCCAGCAGGTGACAGAACAGGTATGTTGGGTATAAACACAGCAGCTCGACACCGAGCTATCTCTCCACTCCAAGCAGCTCCAGTTTATCAAGCCCACAAGCCATTCACAGTCCCAGAAAACTCTGGATGCCTCCCCAGCTCCTCTTCCACCAGCTCCAGGTTACTGCTACGTGGGCAGAACAGCAGCAGGAGGGGAGAAAGTGAAACTTATATGGATGAACACTGCAGCTTTGCTAACAAGCTGCTGGAAAATTGAGTTTAGCTCAGATTTTGCATGAAAAATATTTATACATACTTCTGATATGTACCTACAAATGAATATGCATTTCCAGCTAAATAGATACCAAATAAGATGCCCATTTACCCAGCCAACAATAATCAACAAATGCATGACAGAAAGAAGAGTGGGCTCTCCTTGCACCTCACTGTGTACCTGCCCCAACTGCAGACACTGCTAGGTTTGCAAGAGACTACCCCTTGGTAGATAAAGGTCTGCTCTGACTTAGACCTAACATCTGTCACACCCTCAATATGTTTATTTTGTCATTACAAGATCTAAGAAAACTCATCCTTAACATTTAATAAAAAAACACTATCACTATTAACTGTTTTTCTTTAAAACAAACAAACCCCAAGAACACCTAGGCTACTGTATTATTATTTTTCCACCTACTGCATCCTTTATTGGACATTAAAAAAAAAAAAAAAAAGCCTGACATTTCCAAGATATCTCCAGTTCCATACCTGTTACAATATTCCTCAATAATAGGTATAATTTTAACAACACATTCAGAGTTCAAAGTCAACATGTCCAGCTTATTAGGTAAAACAAGATGACTTGTCATCAGATGTAAAAATTTTTCTTGTCTAATGTGATTTATCACACCACTTAAGACTAGACTAGCTGAAAGAATTTACACTGCCTCAGGAACAGCTACATAATCCACATGGATACATCACATAACCACATTATCATTGTCAGATACACCATGCCAGAACTTCCACTGACTTAACCAAGAAAAATGTGTGTTCCTACAAATTAGCCTTTCAATCTTCAGCACATAAACACCAACCACATTTGAAACATCTAAATGTATTCTTCACACATCTGAAATGTGCTTGCTGATGGTGCCTTTTTATTTCGATGGCAGAAGATAAAATCTAATTGCCGCTAGTTGAAGTAATCCAAAGTTGAAAACAAGTATCATTACTGCTTCGAAACCATAGATAAGAAGCTAGAATGCCTAAAAACAAATCACACTTCACACTCCTGCATATAACACTTCTCAGTCGCAACTGCCAAAATTATGGGTATGTTATTACCAAACATAAAGTCATACTTACATTTCGATTAAATTTTGTGAAGGAATGATGCATATAAAACCTGTGCATGTAAACAATTGCAGTATTTATCGTAAGCTGAGATCTGAAAGATTAAATGAAGGAAACACTACATATTAAGAAGACTGTCTACAAGAACTGAAAGCCATGCCCTTTCCACATCAATCACTGCTCTCAACATACTGGCTTCAGCTGAAAATGGATTAGGGACGTGACAATTCAGAACTTAACTGATATTAACACATCCTTAACTGATATTAACACATATTCTTCCCATCTGCTTCGCAGACCATGTGGAGATTCCTACGCCACGCTCCCCACAGTCACCCACGGAATGAAAACTCCTCAATGGGCGACATACACTGAAACACTCTCCCAAGTGCTTTTGTTTTGTTCCAGTTCAACTATTTCACTAAGGGATTTGAGGGTTTGGCCTTGCTCTGATCGATTTTTTTAAATTATTTTTTCCTTTTAAAAATCGCATTAAAGAATGGCTAAAGAGGAGTTGCGCGTTTCGGAGGAAACAGCAACTGGGATTTACTTTAGAAGTGCCCCAAGCCGCAGCCGCGGCCACAAACGCGGCTGAGAGGGCAGGTGGGGAGCCGAGTCCCTCACCCGCCGACAAAGAGCGCGGCGCGGGGGCTTCGCCAGGCTCCTCCTCCCATTCTGTGCCTCAGGCCACGGCTCCATCCCGCGGGAGCGCCGGCCGGGGCTGCGGAGCAGCGGGCAAGGGTCCCGGGGAGGGCTCCCACCCGAGGGAAAGGGTTTCCCGCAACCCCACCACACGCGGTCCCCGCCGCCCTCATGCCCGTCCCGCCCGGCCCCGCTCGGATACACGTTGAGGCGCTGGCCCATGTCTTGGATCAGGTTGGCCGCCTGCTGCCGGTACGAGAGCTCCTTGTCGGCCTCCACGCCGCAGCGCCGTGAGGGCGTGTTCTCCAGCTGTTCGCGGCTGAAGAACCAGCGCGACGCGGCCGAGGAGCCGCCGCCGCCCCGCGCCGCGGACCCCACGGAGCCCGCGCCCGCCGCCGCCATGACACCTCCTCCTACTCCGGCGCCTCCTCCCGCCGCCTCCATCGCGGCTCTCGCGAGAGCTCCCGGGCTCGCTCGCGCCCTCCGCCATAGAGTCTCGCGGCGGGGCGGCCGCGCGCCGGGCGGGTCACGTGGCCTGCAGGGGGTGAGGGGTCGGCCATGGCGGCCGCGGGGTGAGGGCTCGTCGGGGTCGGGACCGGGCGGTCATGGAGGTGTGGAGCCTGGAAGGGACCTTTGAGGTCATCCCAGGACCTTCCACCGTCAGCCCAGCACCGCCACTGTAACCCCTCTAAACCAGTGAACCCATCGCCCAGTGCCAGGGTGGAACACCTTGAACACCTCCAGGGATGCTGACTCCACCACTTCCCTGGAAGACGTATTCCTTTGTCTGACCACCCCATAAGTGCTAACCTGTGTCATACGATAGCTCAAATATCTAATCTCGTACTGGACACGTTTATGCTTAATCAAGTGAAAGATAAAAATGTTAGATGTTCACTACGTGCCACGACCAGGCTGGAGTGGTTTTGTTTGCCTGAAGTTACATCACAATTTCTTTTACAACTTCAGTGCCAATTTTATACAAGTAATTGTAATCTTAGAACTAGACCCAACAGGATACTGATGAAATATACAGATGTAAAATGCAGCACAGACACGAATTGCCTGATCATCCCAAATGTACATCATCTTTAAGATCCTGTGTGTGCAGAGGAAATTTAACCTCAAAGACTTCTCATGTGATTAGCTGATCTTCAACTTCATATTTTTGTGTCTGTAACAATTGAGGTACAATGTTTTATCTCATTGTTTAAATCTCTGTGTAAATCTCATGGAGTTTGGGTGTTAAACTTAGATTCTCTATTCCTGCAGTAATTGGTGAAGGAGTATTAAGAATGTTCTCATCTGACTGCAATTAGAATTTCATATTAGCTTTGTTAATGAAATGAAAAGATGGAGGGAAGATTATATATATATATCCCTGTCTTAAAAATCTTAACATATCAGGAACAGGTAGAATATCATTAAATAATGACAGTGAATAATGAATATGATTTATGAAGGGTATGCACATTAATTATCTTCCATGCAGGGTACTGCAATCACCCATTTAGTCACAGGTTAAGGTAATTAAATACTGTTCTTGCTATTGGAGAGGTTCCAGACCTTGGTCCCCAAAGATGTGACATTGCATTTTCACTAACCTAACTGGCTTCATTAATAAAAAAATTAAGAATTAATCCAATTAAAATGTATTGGAGGGATCACAATGTATTTTCCTCTTAAATCCATTTAAACATTTGTGAGATTCATGTATACTGAAGAGAAGTATGGGAATGAAATTGCCTTTTAACTCTGAAACATAATTAAAACAATCTGGTTGAAAAATCATACATGCTGAAAACTCAATGCCTGCATGTGGATATTTAAATAAAAAATGTCAACAGAAGTCTCGCGAACCTGAGGACAATAAATATTGTTAAAGCTGTTTCCTGGCTCTTCTTTCCCTCTTGCATAAAAACTTGGTATTCTAAACCTCTGAGCTGCTGACTACTTCAGCTCCAACTACTTCATAAACCACTTTTTTTTTTTTTTTGGTTTGTTTGTTTTTGTTTTTGTTTTTTGTGAGTTTGACACCATAAAGAAGGACAGAGCTTTCTTTGCAGTCCAATGGAGGCTGAGATCAGCAGGAACTGCTGATGTTCAACATCCTTCAGGTTCAGTCTGTGACAACTATGGGCAGAGCTAAAAACAACTTCTGTCTAATCCTGTTTTGCCTGGAACATTCCAAGAGTGAGCAGAAGAATGATGACACCACACATAGCCAGCCAATGTTCCCATGAGAACAGGGTCTGTAAGTGCTAATCTGCATTTTTCTGACTGCTACAAAATTCTCTTGGGGGGAGGATGCCTGTGCACTCACTGGATAATAATGAAAACCTGATTCAATCAATTGTCTATGAAGCAAAGCATCTTTCCATTCCTATAGCAGGACTCAAGCTAGGTGGAGCATTATCACTTCAGCATTTAAAGTATACTTTAAATCCTTACTTTTAGTAAGCATTTTGTAAGGAACAGAACATTAACCCATACTGTTGCCAAACACTGGTATTTATTACTAGTGACAGTGGCACACCATGTATTACCCACATAAACACATTATTTCTGCACATTATTTCTGTACAACCATATTGTTCAAATTGTTTCTGATGAATAAGTTCCAGTGGTGTAGGTGGCAGCTAAAATGTAAAGTCCCCACACAGACCTTTTCCATCCTGTCACAACATTGACAAAGCACGAGTGCACCTGCAGTGCTGAGCTGAGTGTGGTGTGCTGCTTTTTCTACCAGTGGATAAAAGCAAATGGTGCCTTTTATTTGGCATCAACATTGTTTAAATTCTGTTTTAATATTCTTTCAAATTCTGTTTGTCCATCATAACAAAGACAGACATGTAGTGGGTACATAATTTTCTCTGCTCTTTCCTTCCTGAGAATCAAGTCCTAATAACATGGCATTGATTATAATTCAGAGATTCTTATTACAACTGCAAAAGATTAAATCTCTCCTTTATTATGAAAGCAGGGATTTCAGAATTGTTTACAAACAGCCTAAATCCTCAGGCAATACCTGTGCATACTCATTTCCAGTACCCTTGCTTTTGTTTTGGAAATGTCAGGATACTGTCAGATAATTGTCAGTTTTATTTTTCATGAGTACAATTGCACATGCCAATGGAAATATAAGGATATTATTTCTGAAGTTAAGCTGCTTTAATACTTCATAATTATTCAAATTGTTTTCTGCTAAGACCCAAAAATTCCAGAGCATTTCCAGCCTTGAGTTTATCCTGTAAAAACAAAACACATATATATGTTTGTGCTTAGCTCATATTTAACTCAAATGCTTTTACTTGTGCTTTTAAAAAGGGCTACTGCAAAGAGACTGAAGGGTCTCTTCCACTCTTTGCAGAAATCAGTGTATTACACTGATTTTTCAGTGGTTTATCTCAAACAGAGACTTAAAAAGGAGGGAAAGCCCCTCAAATGTAAAAATCATACCTTCAGTTTATGGTCAAAATCATCCATTGAATCAATCAGTTTTCCAGGTTCCAGTTCCCCAAGTGGAAAAGGGTAATCTGTCCCCAAAATAACTTTGTCCTGGTAATAAAAAAAAATTGTACATTTTGTAGTAACATTAAACAATAGAGCTTAAATAATATTGATATTAATGTGAGGCAATATTATAGTAACATTAATATTATATTTGGAACGTGTAAATTTTAATTTTTTTTATTTTAAATTTATTTTTACTTAATGTTAAACAATAGGGTATGTGCTTTCTGGAATGTATAATAAAGTACAAGAAATTAGATGTATATGTTGGACTGATTAATTGTGAAAGTGAGTATGAAGATTGTAATTTCCACTAGGAAAAGAACAAACCTTGAAAACAATGACTCAAGAGTTTTTTGGATAAATTTTATTTGGAAAAAAGTGTAGGTTATTTAGTAATCATTTTTGTGGTGTCTAACTGAAGTTATAGTATTTTAATTCTGATAAGAAGAAAGTTGAAAATACAAATCCCAGGTCTGTGGCATGAGTGTCTATTGCTTGGGTGAATAAAACACAGTTAGAACTTGTTATAATGTTTGAACTCTGTTACCAGAGTTCAGTATTGAAATAGGGTGAAGAAAACACCATTCAGTTATTTTCTGAGATGGTTTCTTTTTCTTACCCAAATGCTTTTTAAAAATTTTTTTAATCTCCACTAGATGTCACCCAAAAGTCTCTGAAAGAAACCTTCACCCAAAATCTAAACAGAAGGGACACATTCTATTGTTCTCTCCTATGTTCTGTCCTGTGTTCTAATTTATTATAGAAGAATTAACATAAGATTAACATAGGAAATTTTATACCCTTTGTCTAAAAAATCCAGTTCTGAGCATAGACTAAACAAAATAGATTTGGAAGTGTGCACTTTGAAGCAGTTAAATATATTTCTTTTTATTTATAATATTCAATTAAATACCAAGATGCTTTATTCGGATAAGAAAAACAAATTGTTTTTATTATTTATTTTATGTTAAATAAACCCAATTAAAAAACATACCAGGTTTATATGAAAGAATGGATTTCTAAGTAAAAGAGAAGGAAACATAGAATTTATACAGAAACATAGAATAGAAACCCCTGTTTATTATGGAAAGTCATGTACAAAAGGAAGGTTTGTATATTCTTATTTCCATCTCCTGTATATTAAACAAGAAAGAAATCCCACATCCTTACTGGAATAATATATATTTTTCTTTTCCTTTCTGTGTAGATGGATCTTTTCCCTCTATTTGAAAGTATTTCACAGCCAATCATGGGATCTATTCATTAGCAGTAAAATTAAGAGCTGTAAATCAGTAAGAAAAAATTAGAAACAGCATTCTTGCTGTGCTCTCAGTGATCTCAGGCTGTTCATTTGTACCCTTTGAGCTTGGTTTGTACCCATCTATAAAATGGGGGTTGCAAGACCCATCTTTAGCAGCCAGCTTCAGAGGAGTGCTGTGAAGCCTCTGCAGATGAATAATGCTCCTAGCATAAGGGAAGTACTGTTATATTATTCCAAACCATATCAACAAAGTCCATTTTCCCTAGAAGACTTGGAGGTCGATTCCTTAATTAGCGCATCTGTCCTATTAGAGAGGTACATGGGGCTAATGATTAACTTCAGTGGACCCTGCTGCTCAGCACAACTTTTTTCACAGTAATAACGACTCAAATATGAAAATGAATCTCAAAAAGCTTTTAGCAGGACTCCATCCTTTTCCATAAAGAAAAAAAATTATTTGCCTTGAATTTTTCCTTCTTTCCTACTACCATGATTCACCTGGAAAAAAGTCCAGAACGCTATAGGTCAGTTCAGCTCCAACTTCTGGCCAGAGAATGCTTTGCCTTTGCATGATGGCTCTGGAGGAATCACCATGGGGAAGTTTTTGAAGAGATGCACTGAATCATTTAATCCCATGTCAACCCAGTTCTTCACTTTTTATAGCCGGCAACGTTGGGGATTTTGTGTTTACTTGTATTCACCTCATGCTACCTCATCACGGGGGGAGAGGACTGCAGCAATTCTATACTCTTACACAATTCTTCCTCAGAAATGTGTATTTCTGCTTCCATCCCCAATTAACCTGCACCCCAAACTAAGAAGGGATGAGATTAAATGGACACGACTCATCACAGCTGAAATGGATTTTAACATTGATCAGCTCAAGGCCAGCACGCCGCAGGCTGGTGCCAGGCAGTGGCTGCTCCCCAGGGACCCAAAGCCATGTCCAAGCACATCTTCCCTCACACTGATGCCCTTCCTGCACAGCTCTGAGCTGTTCTCTGGAGAGCTGGCCTATTTCAAACCTCCAGCTCACAAAGTTACAGTGTCAGCCTCAAGACTCCATCACATTGTTTTTAGCCTAGCATTTATTAATCTTCTATGTGTTACTCTGCCAGCACATGACTGCACTGAAAGCGCTGAGGTGTTTGGTGTTTCTTTAAGTGTTTGACTCATGGAAGGGTGTTATGTGAGAATGTCAACTTTCCTTAGAAAAACAGGGAACTTTTTAATCTTCATGGTTATAAAATAAAGTTTGAAATCGTGATGTGAATGTTTTTGTTTTCAGGGACAAAACGCCTTAGGCTACTGAAAAGAGAAAGAAGTTTCTCCTGAGTGTAAAAAACATTTATGTTTTTGGTATCTGACTCATGACTTTTCAGCACTAGGATTGCACCTGATGTCACATTGTTTTGGGCTCAAAATACTCAGAGAATTAAAGATACCAATATCCTGTGTGGCCAAATTTATTGTGTTAAGACTCTTACTTTTAAAAGTCTTTTGACAAAATAAATAAGATATCAGAGAGGCTAATGCTGAGTGACTTTTAGATTATCTAATTACAGTCCATAATCTCTCTCTCCTCAAAGAACTAAATTCCAGTTGCAAAGACTAATCACAACTAAGGATCAGAGTCTATGTGCAGCTTCTTAAGATGAAAAGTAGAGAAATTAAAGTGTGGTTCAAAGACAGAAACTTTTCCAAAATAACAATAGTTTAGAGCAGCCTTGAGATGCAAAGCTGACTCTGAAGCAGAAGTGCCCTGAGACTCATGTGCTACACAAGTTCAGACAGAAAAAAACTTCAATTCTTCAGCAATGGATTCAGCATCCTATTGTGCTTTCTGTTTTTCCCTTTTTTGCTGCTTTGCTCTCGACATCTACAGTTCAGCTTAACAGATTCAGATCACAAAAAGAATCTGTGGTTCCATGCAGACTGAGTCACACAGCTGTTAATTTACCAAGGTCTTTCTAACAATGGCAATACATATCTCCCAACATTTTAAGATGGGTAAAAAGGGAACAAACAAGTGACCTTTTCTCCTTGCACTGCCAATTTGAAATTCAAGAGCTAGACTCATCCTGTGTACTAGAATTGCACGTGGAACAAAAATATACTTAGAATGAACATGGTCTGGATTTGGGGAGATTTATCAGAAAGGGAGGTAACAGAGGCAAGTATTGATCTGTTACTCCATAAGCCTTTAGGTGTCTTGTAAAATGGATGTGCACATCACACAGAGTAAAATTTTAAAATCTATTGTAAAAAACACCTTAAAGCCACTTGCTTATTCTAAGCTACAGTTTCAAAAGATAATGCCTATCAAAAACTACTGGGCTGTGGACCATGATACATTTGCTATTTAGAGGTTGGTAACAGAATTTAAAAGAAATCAGTGTTGGGCAGGAACCCTAGTATTTTATTAGTAACCCATCTGGTGCTCAAAATTAATCCCTGGCACAGAGATGGCAAATGCCACCCGAGTTAATACCCACTGATGTCATCAGAACTTTCCAGCTTATTAGCAGATCTTTCTTGAGTAAATTGACCTGGCTTTTATCTTAGTTCTTTCTAACGGAAAGAGGCTCCAGGGCAGGATTTTGGCCACATTTTATGGGGCTTCTTCCATAAATCTATTTTTGGTTCAGGGTGGGTTTAACAAAAAAGATATTGTCTCCACTCCTTAGAGCTGCAGGTTATTGTATTGTACAAACATACACACTTCACAAAAGTTCCCATACTATTGTTTCAAGCTGTAGCTGTGCTGTCACATGATTTAATTTTCCATGAATCTTCAAATGCAAAGTTTTCCTAAAAGGCACAAGTTCTGCAGGGAACATGCAGGCACAAGTCCAATCACAAAGCTACAGACTTCCTGCAGCATGAACTGAAAACCCACCAATTTTAAAGTGTGATACCTGAGCTCAGAGTACCATAATAAAGAAAGCAATAGTGCTGCATTGCTATTTTTGTCTGGCCTAGGCAAGTCACTTCTGTACCAGTTCTAGAGCAGATTTATTGCAGTGACCTGTTCAGAATATTAGAGAGGGTAATGGGAAATCAACAGATCCTTTTTTTTTTTTTTTGTAGAAAAAACCCAATCAGCTGAGTGGTGTTTGTGAACTTTGGTCACATAGGAGGCCCTAATGACAGCAAAAGCCCCATACCATGTGAGCCTAGACACTGATGTACAGGAAACAGGACTGCAGCAGTTGAGACAAGAAAATCTCTGTCAGAGCTTGCATTTCTGATTTGACATCTGGTAGGTATCTGCCTCTGGCTGCACACACTCTGTGACGTGCAGAAATCAAGGTACAAAGACAAGTATCTAGCTGATTTGCAGTGATCCACTGGAAGCTGGCATGAGAGATGCCATCCTCAATCCTTTACTGAGCATTTACTAAATGAGAAGGGATTATTTGAATGTTTTAGGATATTTCTGTCCCATGCTGTACCTCATTTAAATGGTTTGCTAAACTACAAAGATTTCTTTACAAACAACTAAAATACTTCTGCAAGCCCATAATGATTCATTGTTTCTCTGAGATACTCACAAAGACTTTACTTATTACTGATTTTTTTTTCTGTCTATAACTACCCTAGTGGAAATACAACTTGATTTCTTCAAGCACACACTTTAATTTGAAAATTAAGCCATTTGAAAGAAGGCCTCCAACTTGAAGCAGTCTTTGCTTGAAGTCCCACCCTGAACAAGCTTAGAGAAGGTTGGAACTAAGGTTGACAGTGCATGATTTCCTGGATGAAACCCATTTCAATTAATCCATGTGGTAAAAGCATTATCAACATGGCAGAAGCCCATCAATTTATTTCACTGGGTGACATTTTCTTCCTGCTTTCTTCTTCTCTTCTCCTTTTTCTATTTCCTGGAAAATTACCTGAAGAATGACTCACCCACTTCTGGAAGCACTAAAACTCACCTCTCCAACTACACTTGTTAGCAGCCTTAGTGCCCCACGGTCGTGGACAAGAGAGTCTGTGTAAAATGAGCCAAGGTATTTTCTTGGATCCACCTTATTATCCATGGCACACAAATCAGGGCGCACATTGAATCCATGGGAGATTCGACCCACTGTGTATGGAAAAGCTCCACCTGCAAGAAGGAATTTTTAATAACTTTTAATAAGCTAAAAATATGTAAGAGGGGAAAAAAGCCACCTTATCACCAAAGATCTGTAAGTTTTCCTGTCAGCTCTTTACAGTGAAAGTGCTCTGCACCAGTGGTTTTTATTCCTTTACCTTCATTAGCCCCTTTCTCTGTTTTACTCACTTTTTCACTGCTGTGATGCCCAAATTCCTCCTGCTGCTTCCCTGTCCCTTTCCTTAAACCACCTGCTGCCTCCTCTTCCTTTCTGTTTCCCTTAAAGGCTGTTGTAGCAGTTCAAACCCTGCAGGCTGGAGAGCATTCATAAAAGCCCTGTTATGATCTGTGAGACTGTCTTCTTTGGGGTGACAGTGCTCAGCTGGTGGCAGGCTTCACGTGGTGGCCCCATTGCCTGAGATACTAGAAAATACAACTGTGCCATGCTCAGCCAAAGAACAGGAGTTTCACATGGTACACTACTCACCTCCATGTGCAAAGCAAACTTTCAGCTTAGGGAATTTTTCAAAAACTCCTCCCATAATCATGGAGCAAATAGCCATGGTTGTTTCTGTTGGCATGCCTAAGAAGAAAAATGTCTTAATTGTATAAGAGCTTTACTTTTTGAACTTCCTATTTGATTTTGAAAAGTTATTTCTTCCATTAGCCTTGAGCCAACTGAAAAAGTAATAGTTGCAGGACAGCTGCCAAAGGTCATGCGTTATTTCTACTGGAGGGACACAGAGTTGAACTCTAATTAACTGAAATAAAGACACGGGCCTGGAAGTGAAGGTCTTCTGAATTCTCAGTCCAGTTTTTACTCCATGCCACTAGGACAGATGGTAGACAGGCTGGGTATGTCCTGAAATATCAAGTACAGGCCTGATTCCGATTATCCTTGCTCAAAGACAAATCTGGAATATGCCAGGGTGTCATCTCACATCTGCTTGTGGGTTTCTTTGGTGTGGAAAGTGGGGCAGATACATAGATTGATATTCCAACACAGATTTGGGGTTTGGTTATGACCAGGATGTCAGATCCTACAGTTTAGAACTAACTTGTCTCTCTCTTTGCTCCTGGCTGAGTTGGATGCACAGAGCAGGAATTTAGGTTCTTACAGCAAGCCTCAGCTTCTGATCACACCCAACATATTTAGAATATCATGCCATTTTAAACATCCAACTTTAGACATCCAGCTTGAAATTAGGAATGGAGCTACTCTCATCTATGGGGGAAACAACACCTATCCATCTCAAAGGGTTATGTTTCATTAATGTTTCACCATGTGCTCAGATGCAAAACCTTATTAGGCTTAGTAGGAAAATATTCTATTTACGCTTTGTTAATGCAATAATTTTATTTTCTTCTTAGATCTGTGTTGTTGAGCCTGCTCTGATTAAGATTAACTGACATTTAAGATAATGCACTGGTGTTTGGGACAGGAAGATTTTCCAAGCAGAACGTGTAGTAAATGAATGTTTTATATGTTTTTCAGAACTGGCGGCAGTGCAAAGCCATGAAAAATAAACCAGTGCAGAACAAAATACATGAGGGTAGAATCAGGTCTAAACAGCTCTGGGTAGCAGAAAAACCCTGTTCCTGTTATTCAGTGTTATGATTTACCCATCAAATGGGGAAAAAATGGAAACTAGATAATATCCTACAT
This sequence comes from Parus major, assembly GCF_001522545.3. Taxonomy (NCBI): domain Eukaryota; kingdom Metazoa; phylum Chordata; class Aves; order Passeriformes; family Paridae; genus Parus; species Parus major. The sequence continues at coordinate 31,167,986 of NC_031776.1, read as the reverse complement.
CTTCTGAGAGCTTTCAAAGTACATATTGTTTCAGCTACAGTTGATTTATTTCCTCTCTGACCAAGCTGTTTCTAAGAAATAACCCAGTAAATTCTAGGAAATGTTTGATTTGGCTTACTCTTTCATTTACTCCTTTATTTTTGAGGAGCTTTTTTCTGTGATGATTCACTTCTTCCTTGTTATCTGCTCTTTGTATTTAAGGCAAAAAAGAATTGTATATTGTGTTGCTAGTCTGAATAATTTTAATTCCAAGTATTTAAAAGAAATACTAAACAATCTTAGAAACAAATGACTGCTGAGTTTACACAAATAGTCTTAATACTAAAAAAAAAGAAAGACAGAAAAATGATCTTATTTTTTCTGTTCTTTTACTTTATTTGGCAACAATCTCCTGGGCATAATCCAGTTCATAAATGTAGGTTAAGCACAGTAAATATACACTTACCTATTAGCCAGGGAAACCAATATTTGGACATCCTCCCATCTATCTGCATGTCCCAGGGATGCACAAAGAGACAGCAATTTAATTTCTCAGCGGCCTGCAGCAAAAAGAAAAAGTCTAAATCTTGACTAATCATAGCAAAATGCATCTTAGATCTTAGTCATGCTTTTCAAAGACCTGCAAATCTGTACTGAGCAGTAGCACTAGTAATGAAAATGAAACAGGTAAGAACTATAAGCAATAGCTGGCTGTATTTACTCCTCTGAGCCGTATTCTGAAGTCCTCAATCAGCTTCACAGCTCTTCCTGTGACTACAGGACTGGAAGCCTAGATGATAACATCTCTTTAGTGAACCAAGTGTTTCTCAGAATAATGCAGTATAAAAATGCTTTTCCAGCTATGTTTTTCAGCCATCCTGTAGTATGAAACTCAGTTCAAGCAAACATTCATTTAGTTTCATTAAAAATATAAGAATGAATTCCCATTATGTCTTATAGAATCATTTGAGGATGGTTTTCCAGCTGCATTCAGAAATTTTTATTGAGTTGCACTACATTTGTGCCCTTTGGCCCTCTGTCTGGCTTAAAAGAATTAAAAAATATTCCTAATTCTTCCTAAGAGTTCAAAATCTGGTTGTATTCTGATCAATAATCCACCTCTACACAAGTATGGTAATTTCTCCAAAACTACTGACATCTTTGGAAAGGAAAACAGAAGACTAGTGTTGGATACCGACTCTGACTGTGTAATTTAACTGTGTGCTTAATTTTGAATACACAGTCATCAGAGTCATTCATATGCTTAACCAGGATTTAACAGCTTCATTTTATCAGATGTATTTCTGGACATGCTCTTGTTGCTAAGGAGATTATCACACATTTGAAAAATTTTGGTTTATTTACCCATACATGCATAAATAAAAGCTGCAACTTTTGGATAGTGGAGAATAATTGCCATCTACATTTGTAAACTAAAAATAGCAGCTCAATAACTGGCCTGGTAGTTTGGCAAAGTTAGTTATCCAATATGGCTTAATTTCATAATCTGTATTATCCAGAAATGTTTCTAAAAATGAAAGGGGTTACTTCCTACATGTGTGAAAGATAAGCTGAAGGATGTTCAGTATAAGAGAGAGATCCCAGAACAAGAGAGGGATCTCAGTAACAGAGAGACACGGAGTTGGAGAGTTCCAAACTGGAGAGAGTTCCAAGATGATGAAAGGACTGAGCATCTCTCCTGTGAGGAAATGCTGAGAGAACTGGGACTCTGGCCCCAAGGAGAGAAGATTCAGTGGAGATCAGGAAACATCAGGTTGCCCAGAGGATTGTGGAGTTTCCATCCTTGGAGATATTTAAAAGCCACCTGGGCATGGTCCTGGGCTGTAGGTGACTCTGCTTGAGCAGGGGGTTGGTTCAGGTGGCCCCCAGAGGCCCCTCCCAACCTCAGCTGTGCTGTGATTCCATAAATGTGGGCATCTCCAAGAACAGATGTGGATTCCTGACTGTGTATGGCCATAAAAACAAATAGTCCAGCTGCTGCACCAACAGAGCTTCGAAATAAATTGAGCATCCTGCAAAATAATCTCTGTGAATCAATTCTGAGATGACAGCTCTAATAACTTAAGAAACAGATTCAGAATGGACATTGATTAAACCCCTAATTTAGACAAATGACCACCCTCATCTGGACCTCAGACTATTTAAGAAATGCTATCTATTAATTCATTTGATAATCAATACATTCAGTTTGGAAATTTTGGTCCTGTTTACATAGTTGTGAGTGGTACTTTGGTGCTGTAGGCATCTGATAATCTCAGGGAGTTTTATCAATTATTTCAATAGAATACAGTGACTTGAACTCAAATGCAAACAGTGCAGAATGTATTTGATATTGCACTTACCCTCACAAATTAAGAAGGCAGATCGACAGTGAGAACTTGTATAATAAAACAAATTTTTTTATTCATTATTATAAAATATGTTTCAGAAATCATTGTATTATTGCCATTATATCCTATAAAGAAAGAATTATCATTTACAATTAAAGCTGAGTCTCTCTGATCACTAGGTAGATTAGAAGGTTCAGATGATGACTGAATGTGCTCTAAGATACTTTTAGACAGATTTCCATATCACAGTATTCCCCCAAAGAAGGAAAGCAGCAGCTACTCACAGCGTAAATAGCGTGCAGCTCTGGGGCATTCAGGTTCCACTCATTGACATGAGATCCTATCTGCACTCCAGGAAATCCAAGTTCATTCACACAGCGATGCATTTCCTTCACTGCCAGGTCTGGAGCTTGCAGAGGTAACGTGCCCAGCCCAATAAACCTCTTGGGGTACTTTTTTACCGTAGCAGCTAAGTCATTATTTAATATCTGAGCGAGATCTAAAGTATCCTGAGGTTTGGCCTGGTAAGATACGAAGCAGAACAGTACATTTAAATATAGTTCTCAAATGCTATCACCTTTGGAAGTTATTGGATAAATGTCATTGCAAACAACTGATAGACAAGGTTTGGACCCAAATTTGCTTTGCAGTTCTGAATAGTTGGAAAACAGTAGGGCTAAATTCTGCCTTGCTTTAAAACCTCTGGGTGCAGTTCTGCTTCTTCTCTTGAATATTTTATCAACTGCTGTTGCCTTTACTGCTGAGGATGAGTGTAATAAAGCCCAGGTTGCTGATGCACATAAGTATCTGGTCTTTTGTGTAAAGCAGTCCCCTGTTTTTGTTTACCAATGCAAAAACCTCAGTATATAATTTTTATACATAGCAATGAATATTTACTCTCCTATTACTGGAGCTGAAAAAATAAAAATAAGAAATGTGAGATGCTGGAGCATATGAATTCTACAGAGACAGCTTGGACAAACTTCTCTAACATTTAGAAGTAGATAACATCCGTAATTCTAATAAGAAAGTGCGATATTCATACAATCAATCAGTTCCCACCACCCCATACATATTTAATGGAAAATATTCCCTTAGATACCAGAATAAAATTCTGAGGAGATGTTACTCTCAAGAAATTCTGAATATCAATGGTATTTCTTATATATGGGCTTAACACAATGGTTTTTAATGCACAAATCCATTTACATATAAACATCTTGACCTGTACACGTTGCTTAATAGTCACATTCAGAATGTATTTAGAACAGCATTGTGCTGTGATTTATCTCCTCAGCTTATCTTTATTTCTTTGAAGTATTCAAGATCACCATGTGGGGAACATAGAAACTTAAATTTGCTCCTGAATTTTAAAATTCAAAGCATGCTAGGTTAATGAGTCCCATGCCACATTAAAAAGAAAGTGGGACAAGGCCACAAATATATCTGTTATGTCTTTTTTTTTTTTTTTCCTGAGAAAATACTGGTTGATGTCTAGTTTTCTTAGAATGTGTATGTATATATCTGCCTGCTAACCATGGATTCATGTACATATTTTTTTCTCATCATTTCCAGCTGCTCTCATAAGGCCCCAAGAAGAAATTCAGTTGTTTCATCTTTTCTCACTGTGTGTGCTCCAGTGTGGAGCTTTGCCAGGACATCCTGCAGACATCTTCTCATACCTGCACTACTTTCTTTTTTTGCCTTTTTGTTTTCACAGCAGAACAATTCTAGTGACTAAATCAATTTGTAGGAAGAGGCTTTTGCATTTAAAGATGTTGCCACATATGAATTACAAAATAGGTTAAGTGGAACCTACCCAGTAGCTGAACATTACAGGGACTGTGGACAGGACTTGGACGGTGACTCCTGAGTAAGAAAAAGAAAATATTAATGCTTTCCTTTTTTGTTGTCTGTTTTTGATAAAATGTTACAAATAAGAAAGTACTTTGGTTTGAGAGGCAGAATGTAAAAGCTTTAATGATAAGAAAGATTTAACAGTGACATGGAAAAATTATTTTTTTTAAATTAAGGATCATGGCAACAAACCTCATACTGTATAAATTTATTAGGATTTGGATATTTTTGCTAAATAGAAAGAAAAAAACCACTACCATATTCATACCAGATAATTTGTGAAATTAGTTTTTTTGATTTTAAAAGTATTTAGTATGCACATGTACAAACAATTAAAAAAGCAATTTAGTATTACTCTCACATGAATGAAACTGACATTAAACCAACAGAATACAGTAATTCAAGTTTACTTTGGGGTTAATTTCTNTTTACTTTGGGGTTAATTTCTTATATATATATATATATATATATATATATATATATATATATATGTATATTAAATAAATAAATGAATTAGCCCAAAGATAAATAACATTATGTTAACAATGCTTGTTAAACAATGTTATCCTAAGTGTTCCCAAAGCTGTATTGTGTTAGGAATCATTCATCTTGTGTCTGAACTACTGAGGCTGTAAATATAAAAGAATCTTCCTGTTTTCAGAAAAGCTTTGATATTAAAAATAAAAATAATTAAGTCCATGTTGTTTTGTTCCTGCTCAAACACAAATCTATATCATAACACTGTGTGTGACAGGAGTGAAAAAAATGAACCTGGCAGACAAACAAACAGTAAATAATAATTAGGAATTCACAAAATAGTTACATGCAAAACTGTTTTGGTGGTTTTTTTAGGTCTGCTTGTAGTATTTTTGCACATATCTTGTCATGCTTTAAAAAAATTATCTTGGCTGTTAGTAGTAAAATGACTAAACAAAAGATGGCAGAAAAAACTCTAGGAGAATGAACTCTAAGACAATGACTTGCCAAAACATTTGAATTATTAAAATGATTTATCCTCCTCCTCAGAAGTTTAAGTAGGAAACAAGAGGAGAAGCTGACTCAGATTGCTACAAGATATTATTAATATTATGTACAGCAGCAATTGTTTAGGGGTAAGGATTAGGTCTGCAAAATTACATAAATACTGAATTATCGAAGCTGGATCATCCATCAATATGGATTCTTGATAAGTCTGTTGAAAACATTCTCCATGTTTTCCACAATAACCTTTGTATCTGTTTTCAACCCATTTTTACACTTCTGAGCAAATTTAACATAAACCTTAAAGTACATTTCCAAGCTGACTGTTCCTAGACATTAGCTTTAGGAAGAAGAATCAGTCTCTACTTTTTTACCCTCTTCAGAGGGTTTTGCAAAAGATAAAATAACAAGGAAAGGCAGTTAGGATGAACTGATATATTTTCTCAGATGTGATGATTTGTGTCACAGAACCATGATGTTAATTACTTATACAGCTCGTTTTATTGAGTTACATGGATAGCTTGTTTTATTGAGTGGATCAAGACAGAAGTATGTACATCAATTAGACCTAGGACATATGATTAGGAGAACTAATTGAGTCTCTTTGGTCCACTGGAGACCATTTCTTATTACCAGCAAGATTTCTGGGGTGTTACACAAACAAAGCCTTTTAACAGCCAAGCTCGAAGTTATCTCTCTGAGTTAAAAATACCTTTCAGTGACTGATTCTAGATTTTGTTCATCTGGGAGACTCCTTGCATCTTTGTCCCAAAATCATGCCATGTTTGAAGGTTAAATTTTTGGGTATAATCTATCTCAGCCTGTGTAAGAGAAAGCAGATTTTGAACTAAGTAGCTACAGCTTTCTAAACCAAAAAGGAATCAATGTGGTCCATATTCTCTATCATTAGCTGAGCAGTAAGGATGAAAGAATGAAAAACACCACACATTTTTTTCCCCCACATAATTAATTGGCTGCTGTCTGTATTCTGGAGTGCTGTAATAAAAAGGGACATTTTTAGGGCACAAGTCACCAGATGGTGCTGTAACATACAGGTTTAGATTTTTTATTAACCAAGTGAGCACTGTTTAGTTCATGAGGAAATATTGTGATGCTGCTTTCATGATACATTTTCTTTTCTGGAGAGCTGCTGCAAAAATTGGAAAAAAAAAAATCCTCCTGTGTTTTCTCTTTGTCTTCAACAAATATATGGGGCAGAACTGTTTTGTAGAAACTTGCCATTTGTGCTGAGGGAAATATCTGAAAGAGAAGGTTGCCCAAAGGCTATTTATGATCCACTCTGTAGTGGAGTGATTTGGTAATCCCCAAAATCCCTGAGCTAACTCAGAGAAACATTACAGTCTAGTCAAGGCATGTTTCTGTGACTCTTTGACAAGGCAGCCTATTTCAGAGTTTGCAAAGGCTTTCTGGTGTTCCCATTAAATGTCTAACAGTTGGAGTTTCAAATGCTACTTTTCCAGGGTGAAAATGAAGTAGATTAAAATTATCTAAATTGTGTTTACATAAATTGCCCACTACCTGGTGAGCTCCCAAGCTAGCCTAAGTTAGGTGTTGCACTAAACCTCCCTAAGAGGAATAACCCAGAGTGTCTCCTAACACAGAATCACAGAATAATTTAGGTTGGAAAAGACCTCTAAAGTCACTGATTCCAACCATTAATCCAGTTCTACCAAGCCCACCACTGAACCATGTCTCCAAGCACCATATCTACACATCCTTTACATCCCTGCAGGGATGGGGACTCCACCAGGGCTCTTCCAGGTCTTGACAACACTTTTAGTGAAGAAATTTTTCATAATATCCAATCTAAAGCTTCCCCTGGTGCAATTTCAGGCAATTTCTTGATGTTTATTACTCGTTATCTTGGAGAAGAGACCAACTCCCTGCTGGCTGCAACCTCTTTCATGTGCATGTCAAGGGTGATAAGGCCTGAGAGGAGGAAACAATAATCATAAAGATGCTACTTGTTCAATATCTGCTCATTTTAAGCAATTCAGGTGTTTGTTCCTTATGAAAAGTTGAAGATACTCAAGCTGTGTCTACTAAAACTGATTCAGGCTTCAATCTAAGAAAAAATAATCTTTAGTAAGATAATATTTCTCTTACAAAAGTAACTTGGAATTACAATATTAATAAGAACTAGTAAAAATAATTGATCAGCCTAGAAAATCTTTCCTTTATTCTCAGTCTCCATCTTACAAACCTTATTTAGTGGCTTGCATGTAACATGATGGAAAATAAATTTGCAAATTTGGCACCTGGTTAAGTTTCTAAATGAGGAAAACTCCCTTTTCTGGCAAAGTAATTGTACCAGTTCTTGCTCAGAGTCCTCCAGCAAAAGCAGAAGAGAGCTGCAACATGGCAAAATCGGAAAAAGGTATTAGAAAAGGAAACACATACAAGAGAATCCTATGTGTAAAAAGAGTATTTTTAATATTTGGAACAAAAATGAAAGGGATTCCTCCTCCTTGATGTGAATAACATTTGAACAGGAATGTATGGTGCCATTTCAAGTCTAGGGTCAGTCATCCTTACTTTTGTCAATGAGTTCCTTCATGCCTTAAATCCCACCAAAATTAATAAATTCTAATGGGGAATAAATTGCTTTTGAGAACAAGGAAAGTTATGGGCACAGGTTCCTTCTGAGTATCAAGCATGTCAGTTTCCAATAGTTTTCAACAGATTTAAACCAAGGCATTAGTATGCTAAACCTTCATTTTTGATATTGTTGTTAAGCACTTTCAGATGGACTGACAGAGAAGTTGTTATTCTAAATGAAGCACCAAGATTTGAATTCCTTTGTGGAGGTACCTGACTGGTCCATCTCTTTAATCCGTACTTCTGGATCCCAGCAGTTCTCTTGAATAACTCTAAAAACCTTCCCATCCTTCATCATCTTTGCCTGTCCCTGTAAAATGATATTTTCATACATTATAAATGTGACAAAGTAGTACCTGCTAATTTACAGTTCTTGAGTATATTGTGCTCCTTACAGAAATCCAGTGAATTTTGATCTTTTATTTCTATTCAGTAGGTATTTCTAAACAAAGGCTATTTTTAAAATAGATATGGGTAAGACAATAATTTATAGTTCAGATTTAATTATTCAGAACAATAAAAAGAATCCCCTTCCTTTTGCAATGTACATTATATTTATTTGGAAAAGATACCAGGTACCTTAATCAAAGTTTATCCTCAAACCAAATTTTGACCTCAAAACAATGCTCTAATTAAATCTGTGCTAAATTTTCCCTTTGGGTATGGATGTGTTCTTTTAAAGTCAATAGCATCACAATGATTCCTGTAACTACAGAAATAATTGTGCAACACAGTTAATGTCAGTCCAGTGATTTTTTATTCCCAGTGATACTGAGACAAAAGGATACCTATTGTGTACTCAGATTACGTTTTCAGCTTGTGATGAAAAAAAAATTGAAGAATTTGGGAAAAAAATCCCCCAAAAATCCCCAAAGTATAAACCCAAGACCTGAATTAATGTAAAGCCTTTCTCATATGCCACCAATTTTCAGACTAAGGAAGTTCAAAATGTTATCACAGTCATGAAATTTAAAACTGTTCCTTTATCACCATGGAAACTTTTAAAATTTCATATTTGGTTGTGTGTGAATTGTTCAAAGAAAGGCACAGTGTCACCACATTAAGCAAATTGTCTGTCACAATTAGGGGTACCCACCAGCTGCTACAGACACAACAGGACTTCTGTTGGCACAAACGGGGTGAGATACAATTCACCAACACCTGCAAGCCCATAGTATTTCTTGGTTGTTTTAATCTGCTATAGGGGTAAATGGAAAGGCAGAAGATCCCCTGATGCTGTGGGGTGGGTAAGTGCAGTCATGCACAGATGCACTGGGCAGGGAACACACTCCATCTGCAGGGAAAAACTGAAACCCACACTAGAAAACACAGCAGCTATTCCTTCACCTTCCCAGGAAACAGGAGCTCAGGGCAAGGCAGCCTTCCGGCCCTTGGAGAAAGGGATTTCTCTCTCCAAAGGCCCCTATCCTGTCAATTTTTCTAAAGAAAAAAACCTGTTAAATCAGAATATTTACTACTAGTGTGCTCAACTGGGGGAGGTTCTATCCGCTTCTTCTGAGAACTCAAACTGTTGTTAACCTTGAATTTGTTATTAACTTCATACATCATTCACAATTATACTGTCCTAATGAATATTTTAAAGCCCTCCTCAACAAATCTAAGTGTGCTGCCTTGGTAACCTGTCAAGTTACTTGTTAGCTGTATCATGGGTTGTGAAAATTACTTGAAATACTACAATTACAGGGTCCTGATCCCCTGGTGAAATACTTCAGGTTCTTGTAAAACCAGTTTTCCAACCTGATGGAGAGGTTTACTGGAGCCATACACTCAAACACATTAAGAAATAGTACATTGATGCAGGTTGTCCAATTAACAAAAAAATATTTGAGTGTCAAAAAAAGGCAGAGTAGAATTTCATCACATATGAATAGATGGACTATTCTATTCTATTCTATTCTATTCTATTCTATTCTATTCTATTCTATTCTATTCTATTCTATTCTATTCTATTCTATTCTATTCTATTCTAT